>NC_091253.1:105212500-105222500 GCF_042477335.2 Ovis canadensis | reverse complement strand
CCTAACCCTAACCCTAACCCTAACCCTAACCCTAACCCTAACCCTAACCCTAACCCTAACCCTAACCCTAACCCTAACCCTAACCCTAACCCTAACCCTAACCCTAACCCTAACCCTAACCCCTAACCCTAACCCTAACCCTAACCCTAACCCTAACCCTAACCCTAACCCTAACCCTAACCCTAACCCTAACCCTAACCCTAACCCTAACCCTAACCCTAACCCTAACCCTAACCCTAACCCTAACCCTAACCCTAACCCTAACCCTAACCCTAACCCTAACCCTAACCCTAACCCTAACCCTAACCCTAACCCTAACCCTAACCCTAACCCTAACCCTAACCCTAACCCTAACCCTAACCCTAACCCTAACCCTAACCCTAACCCTAACCCTAACCCTAACCCTAACCCTAACCCTAACCCTAACCCTAACCCTAACCCTAACCCTAACCCTAACCCTAACCCTAACCCTAACCCTAACCCTAACCCTAACCCTAACCCTAACCCTAACCCTAACCCTAACCCTAACCCTAACCCTAACCCTAACCCTAACCCTAACCCTAACCCTAACCCTAACCCTAACCCTAACCCTAACCCTAACCCTAACCCTAACCCTAACCCTAACCCTAACCCTAACCCTAACCCTAACCCTAACCCTAACCCTAACCCTAACCCTAACCCTAACCCTAACCCTAACCCTAACCCTAACCCTAACCCTAACCCTAACCCTAACCCTAACCCTAACCCTAACCCTAACCCTAACCCTAACCCTAACCCTAACCCTAACCCTAACCCTAACCCTAACCCTAACCCTAACCCTAACCCTAACCCTAACCCTAACCCTAACCCTAACCCTAACCCTAACCCTAACCCTAACCCTAACCCTAACCCTAACCCTAACCCTAACCCTAACCCTAACCCTAACCCTAACCCTAACCCTAACCCTAACCCTAACCCTAACCCTAACCCTAACCCTAACCCTAACCCTAACCCTAACCCTAACCTAACCCTAACCCTAACCCTAACCCTAACCCTAACCCTAACCCTAACCCTAACCCTAACCCTAACCCTAACCCTAACCCTAACCCTAACCCTAACCCTAACCCTAACCCTAACCCTAACCCTAACCCTAACCCTAACCCTAACCCTAACCCTAACCCTAACCCTAACCTAACCCTAACCCTAACCCTAACCCTAACCCTAACCCTAACCCTAACCCTAACCCTAACCCCTAACCCTAACCCTAACCCTAACCCTAACCCTAACCCTAACCCTAACCCTAACCCTAACCCTAACCCTAACCCTAACCCTAACCCTAACCCTAACCCTAACCCTAACCCTAACCCTAACCCTAACCCTAACCCTAACCCTAACCCTAACCCTAACCCTAACCCTAACCCTAACCCTAACCCTAACCCTAACCCTAACCCTAACCCTAACCCTAACCCTAACCCTAACCCTAACCCTAACCCTAACCCTAACCCTAACCCTAACCCTAACCCTAACCCTAACCCTAACCCTAACCCTAACCCTAACCCTAACCCTAACCCTAACCCTAACCCTAACCCTAACCCTAACCCTAACCCTAACCCTAACCCTAACCCTAACCCTAACCCTAACCCTAACCCTAACCCTAACCCTAACCCTAACCCTAACCCTAACCCTAACCCTAACCCTAACCCTAACCCTAACCCTAACCCTAACCCTAACCCTAACCCTAACCCTAACCCTAACCCTAACCCTAACCCTAACCCTAACCCTAACCCTAACCCTAACCCTAACCCTAACCCTAACCCTAACCCTAACCCTAACCCTAACCCTAACCCTAACCCTAACCCTAACCCTAACCCTAACCCTAACCCTAACCCTAACCCTAACCCTAACCCTAACCCTAACCCTAACCCTAACCCTAACCCTAACCCTAACCCTAACCCTAACCCTAACCCTAACCCTAACCCTAACCCTAACCCTAACCCTAACCCTAACCCTAACCCTAACCCTAACCCTAACCCTAACCCTAACCCTAACCCTAACCCTAACCCTAACCCTAACCCTAACCCTAACCCTAACCCTAACCCTAACCCTAACCCTAACCCTAACCCTAACCCTAACCCCTAACCCTAACCCTAACCCTAACCCTAACCCTAACCCTAACCCTAACCCTAACCCTAACCCTAACCCTAACCCTAACCCTAACCCTAACCCTAACCCTAACCCTAACCCTAACCCTAACCCTAACCCTAACCCTAACCCTAACCCTAACCCTAACCCTAACCCTAACCCTAACCCTAACCCTAACCCTAACCCTAACCCTAACCCTAACCCTAACCCTAACCCTAACCCTAACCCTAACCCTAACCCTAACCCTAACCCTAACCCTAACCCTAACCCTAACCCTAACCCTAACCCTAACCCTAACCCTAACCCTAACCCTAACCCTAACCCTAACCCTAACCCTAACCCTAACCCTAACCCTAACCCTAACCCTAACCCTAACCCTAACCCTAACCCTAACCCTAACCCTAACCCTAACCCTAACCCTAACCCTAACCCTAACCCTAACCCTAACCCTAACCCTAACCCTAACCCTAACCCTAACCCTAACCCTAACCCTAACCCTAACCCTAACCCTAACCCTAACCCTAACCCTAACCCTAACCCTAACCCTAACCCTAACCCTAACCCTAACCCTAACCCTAACCCTAACCCTAACCCTAACCCTAACCCTAACCCTAACCCTAACCCTAACCCTAACCCTAACCCTAACCCTAACCCTAACCCTAACCCTAACCCTAACCCTAACCCTAACCCTAACCCTAACCCTAACCCTAACCCTAACCCTAACCCTAACCCTAACCCTAACCCTAACCCTAACCCTAACCCTAACCCTAACCCTAACCCTAACCCTAACCCTAACCCTAACCCTAACCCTAACCCTAACCCTAACCCTAACCCTAACCCTAACCCTAACCCTAACCCTAACCCTAACCCTAACCCTAACCCTAACCCTAACCCTAACCCTAACCCTAACCCTAACCCTAACCCTAACCCTAACCCTAACCCTAACCCTAACCCTAACCCTAACCCTAACCCTAACCCTAACCCCTAACCCTAACCCTAACCCTAACCCTAACCCTAACCCTAACCCTAACCCTAACCCTAACCCTAACCCTAACCCTAACCCTAACCCTAACCCTAACCCTAACCCTAACCCTAACCCTAACCCTAACCCTAACCCTAACCCTAACCCTAACCCTAACCCTAACCCTAACCCTAACCCTAACCCTAACCCTAACCCTAACCCTAACCCTAACCCTAACCCTAACCCTAACCCTAACCCTAACCCTAACCCTAACCCTAACCCTAACCCTAACCCTAACCCTAACCCTAACCCTAACCCTAACCCTAACCCTAACCCTAACCCTAACCCTAACCCTAACCCTAACCCTAACCCTAACCCTAACCCTAACCCTAACCCTAACCCTAACCCTAACCCTAACCCTAACCCTAACCCTAACCCTAACCCTAACCCTAACCCTAACCCTAACCCTAACCCTAACCCTAACCCTAACCCTAACCCTAACCCTAACCCTAACCCTAACCCTAACCCTAACCCTAACCCTAACCCTAACCCTAACCCTAACCCTAACCCTAACCCTAACCCTAACCCTAACCCTAACCCTAACCCTAACCCTAACCCTAACCCTAACCCTAACCCTAACCCTAACCCTAACCCTAACCCTAACCCTAACCCTAACCCTAACCCTAACCCTAACCCTAACCCTAACCCTAACCCTAACCCTAACCCTAACCCTAACCCTAACCCTAACCCTAACCCTAACCCTAACCCTAACCCTAACCCTAACCCTAACCCTAACCCTAACCCTAACCCTAACCCTAACCCTAACCCTAACCCTAACCCTAACCCTAACCCTAACCCTAACCCTAACCCTAACCCTAACCCTAACCCTAACCCTAACCCTAACCCTAACCCTAACCCTAACCCTAACCCTAACCCTAACCCTAACCCTAACCCTAACCCTAACCCTAACCCTAACCCTAACCCTAACCCTAACCCTAACCCTAACCCTAACCCTAACCCTAACCCTAACCCTAACCCTAACCCTAACCCTAACCCTAACCCTAACCCTAACCCTAACCCTAACCCTAACCCTAACCCTAACCCTAACCCTAACCCTAACCCTAACCCTAACCCTAACCCTAACCCTAACCCTAACCCTAACCCTAACCCTAACCCTAACCCTAACCCTAACCCTAACCCTAACCCTAACCCTAACCCTAACCCTAACCCTAACCCTAACCCTAACCCTAACCCTAACCCTAACCCTAACCCTAACCCTAACCCTAACCCTAACCCTAACCCTAACCCTAACCCTAACCCTAACCCTAACCCTAACCCTAACCCTAACCCTAACCCTAACCCTAACCCTAACCCTAACCCTAACCCTAACCCTAACCCTAACCCTAACCCTAACCCTAACCCTAACCCTAACCCTAACCCTAACCCTAACCCTAACCCTAACCCTAACCCTAACCCTAACCCTAACCCTAACCCTAACCCTAACCCTAACCCTAACCCTAACCCTAACCCTAACCCTAACCCTAACCCTAACCCTAACCCTAACCCTAACCCTAACCCTAACCCTAACCCTAACCCTAACCCTAACCCTAACCCTAACCCTAACCCTAACCCTAACCCTAACCCTAACCCTAACCCTAACCCTAACCCTAACCCTAACCCTAACCCTAACCCTAACCCTAACCCTAACCCTAACCCTAACCCTAACCCTAACCCTAACCCTAACCCTAACCCTAACCCTAACCCTAACCCTAACCCTAACCCTAACCCTAACCCTAACCCTAACCCTAACCCTAACCCTAACCCTAACCCTAACCCTAACCCTAACCCTAACCCTAACCCTAACCCTAACCCTAACCCTAACCCTAACCCTAACCCTAACCCTAACCCTAACCCTAACCCTAACCCTAACCCTAACCCTAACCCTAACCCTAACCCTAACCCTAACCCTAACCCTAACCCTAACCCTAACCCTAACCCTAACCCTAACCCTAACCCTAACCCTAACCCTAACCCTAACCCTAACCCTAACCCTAACCCTAACCCTAACCCTAACCCTAACCCTAACCCTAACCCTAACCCTAACCCTAACCCTAACCCTAACCCTAACCCTAACCCTAACCCTAACCCTAACCCTAACCCCTAACCCTAACCCTAACCCTAACCCTAACCCTAACCCTAACCCTAACCCTAACCCTAACCCTAACCCTAACCCTAACCCTAACCCTAACCCTAACCCTAACCCTAACCCTAACCCTAACCCTAACCCTAACCCTAACCCTAACCCTAACCCTAACCCTAACCCTAACCCTAACCCTAACCCTAACCCTAACCCTAACCCTAACCCTAACCCTAACCCTAACCCTAACCCTAACCCTAACCCTAACCCTAACCCTAACCCTAACCCTAACCCTAACCCTAACCCTAACCCTAACCCTAACCCTAACCCTAACCCTAACCCTAACCCTAACCCTAACCCTAACCCTAACCCTAACCCTAACCCTAACCCTAACCCTAACCCTAACCCTAACCCTAACCCTAACCCTAACCCTAACCCTAACCCTAACCCTAACCCTAACCCTAACCCTAACCCTAACCCTAACCCTAACCCTAACCCTAACCCTAACCCTAACCCTAACCCTAACCCTAACCCTAACCCTAACCCTAACCCTAACCCTAACCCTAACCCTAACCCTAACCCTAACCCTAACCCTAACCCTAACCCTAACCCTAACCCTAACCCTAACCCTAACCCTAACCCTAACCCTAACCCTAACCCTAACCCTAACCCTAACCCTAACCCTAACCCTAACCCCTAACCCTAACCCTAACCCTAACCCTAACCCTAACCCTAACCCTAACCCTAACCCTAACCCTAACCCTAACCCTAACCCTAACCCTAACCCTAACCCTAACCCTAACCCTAACCCTAACCCTAACCCTAACCCTAACCCTAACCCTAACCCTAACCCTAACCCTAACCCTAACCCTAACCCTAACCCTAACCCTAACCCTAACCCTAACCCTAACCCTAACCCTAACCCTAACCCTAACCCTAACCCTAACCCTAACCCTAACCCTAACCCTAACCCTAACCCTAACCCTAACCCTAACCCTAACCCTAACCCTAACCCTAACCCTAACCCTAACCCTAACCCTAACCCTAACCCTAACCCTAACCCTAACCCTAACCCTAACCCTAACCCTAACCCTAACCCTAACCCTAACCCTAACCCTAACCCTAACCCTAACCCTAACCCTAACCCTAACCCTAACCCTAACCCTAACCCTAACCCTAACCCTAACCCTAACCCTAACCCTAACCCTAACCCTAACCCTAACCCTAACCCTAACCCTAACCCTAACCCTAACCCTAACCCTAACCCTAACCCTAACCCTAACCCTAACCCTAACCCTAACCCTAACCCTAACCCTAACCCTAACCCTAACCCTAACCCTAACCCTAACCCTAACCCTAACCCTAACCCTAACCCTAACCCTAACCCTAACCCTAACCCTAACCCTAACCCTAACCCTAACCCTAACCCTAACCCTAACCCTAACCCTAACCCTAACCCTAACCCTAACCCTAACCCTAACCCTAACCCTAACCCTAACCCTAACCCTAACCCTAACCCTAACCCTAACCCTAACCCTAACCCTAACCCTAACCCTAACCCTAACCCTAACCCTAACCCTAACCCTAACCCTAACCCTAACCCTAACCCTAACCCTAACCCTAACCCTAACCCTAACCCTAACCCTAACCCTAACCCTAACCCTAACCCTAACCCTAACCCTAACCCTAACCCTAACCCTAACCCTAACCCTAACCCTAACCCTAACCCTAACCCTAACCCTAACCCTAACCCTAACCCTAACCCTAACCCTAACCCTAACCCTAACCCTAACCCTAACCCTAACCCTAACCCTAACCCTAACCCTAACCCTAACCCTAACCCTAACCCTAACCCTAACCCTAACCCTAACCCTAACCCTAACCCTAACCCTAACCCTAACCCTAACCCTAACCCTAACCCTAACCCTAACCCTAACCCTAACCCTAACCCTAACCCTAACCCTAACCCTAACCCTAACCCTAACCCTAACCCTAACCCTAACCCTAACCCTAACCCTAACCCTAACCCTAACCCTAACCCTAACCCTAACCCTAACCCTAACCCTAACCCTAACCCTAACCCTAACCCTAACCCTAACCCTAACCCTAACCCTAACCCTAACCCTAACCCTAACCCTAACCCTAACCCTAACCCTAACCCTAACCCTAACCCTAACCCTAACCCTAACCCTAACCCTAACCCTAACCCTAACCCTAACCCTAACCCTAACCCTAACCCTAACCCTAACCCTAACCCTAACCCTAACCCTAACCCTAACCCTAACCCTAACCCTAACCCTAACCCTAACCCTAACCCTAACCCTAACCCTAACCCTAACCCTAACCCTAACCCTAACCCTAACCCTAACCCTAACCCTAACCCTAACCCTAACCCTAACCCTAACCCTAACCCTAACCCTAACCCTAACCCTAACCCTAACCCTAACCCTAACCCTAACCCTAACCCTAACCCTAACCCTAACCCTAACCCTAACCCTAACCCTAACCCTAACCCTAACCCTAACCCTAACCCTAACCCTAACCCTAACCCTAACCCTAACCCTAACCCTAACCCTAACCCTAACCCTAACCCTAACCCTAACCCTAACCCTAACCCTAACCCTAACCCTAACCCTAACCCTAACCCTAACCCTAACCCTAACCCTAACCCTAACCCTAACCCTAACCCTAACCCTAACCCTAACCCTAACCCTAACCCTAACCCTAACCCTAACCCTAACCCTAACCCTAACCCTAACCCTAACCCTAACCCTAACCCTAACCCTAACCCTAACCCTAACCCTAACCCTAACCCTAACCCTAACCCTAACCCTAACCCTAACCCTAACCCTAACCCTAACCCTAACCCTAACCCTAACCCTAACCCTAACCCTAACCCTAACCCTAACCCTAACCCTAACCCTAACCCTAACCCTAACCCTAACCCTAACCCTAACCCTAACCCTAACCCTAACCCTAACCCTAACCCTAACCCTAACCCTAACCCTAACCCTAACCCTAACCCTAACCCTAACCCTAACCCTAACCCTAACCCTAACCCTAACCCTAACCCTAACCCTAACCCTAACCCTAACCCTAACCCTAACCCTAACCCTAACCCTAACCCTAACCCTAACCCTAACCCTAACCCTAACCCTAACCCTAACCCTAACCCTAACCCTAACCCTAACCCTAACCCTAACCCTAACCCTAACCCTAACCCTAACCCTAACCCTAACCCTAACCCTAACCCTAACCCTAACCCTAACCCTAACCCTAACCCTAACCCTAACCCTAACCCTAACCCTAACCCTAACCCTAACCCTAACCCTAACCCTAACCCTAACCCTAACCCTAACCCTAACCCTAACCCTAACCCTAACCCTAACCCTAACCCTAACCCTAACCCTAACCCTAACCCTAACCCTAACCCTAACCCTAACCCTAACCCTAACCCTAACCCTAACCCTAACCCTAACCCTAACCCTAACCCTAACCCTAACCCTAACCCTAACCCTAACCCTAACCCTAACCCTAACCCTAACCCTAACCCTAACCCTAACCCTAACCCTAACCCTAACCCTAACCCTAACCCTAACCCTAACCCTAACCCTAACCCTAACCCTAACCCTAACCCTAACCCTAACCCTAACCCTAACCCTAACCCTAACCCTAACCCTAACCCTAACCCTAACCCTAACCCTAACCCTAACCCTAACCCTAACCCTAACCCTAACCCTAACCCTAACCCTAACCCTAACCCTAACCCTAACCCTAACCCTAACCCTAACCCTAACCCTAACCCTAACCCTAACCCTAACCCTAACCCTAACCCTAACCCTAACCCTAACCCTAACCCTAACCCTAACCCTAACCCTAACCCTAACCCTAACCCTAACCCTAACCCTAACCCTAACCCTAACCCTAACCCTAACCCTAACCCTAACCCTAACCCTAACCCTAACCCTAACCCTAACCCTAACCCTAACCCTAACCCTAACCCTAACCCTAACCCTAACCCTAACCCTAACCCTAACCCTAACCCTAACCCTAACCCTAACCCTAACCCTAACCCTAACCCTAACCCTAACCCTAACCCTAACCCTAACCCTAACCCTAACCCTAACCCTAACCCTAACCCTAACCCTAACCCTAACCCTAACCCTAACCCTAACCCTAACCCTAACCCTAACCCTAACCCTAACCCTAACCCTAACCCTAACCCTAACCCTAACCCTAACCCTAACCCTAACCCTAACCCTAACCCTAACCCTAACCCTAACCCTAACCCTAACCCTAACCCTAACCCTAACCCTAACCCTAACCCTAACCCTAACCCTAACCCTAACCCTAACCCTAACCCTAACCCTAACCCTAACCCTAACCCTAACCCTAACCCTAACCCTAACCCTAACCCTAACCCTAACCCTAACCCTAACCCTAACCCTAACCCTAACCCTAACCCTAACCCTAACCCTAACCCTAACCCTAACCCTAACCCTAACCCTAACCCTAACCCTAACCCTAACCCTAACCCTAACCCTAACCCTAACCCTAACCCTAACCCTAACCCTAACCCTAACCCTAACCCTAACCCTAACCCTAACCCTAACCCTAACCCTAACCCTAACCCTAACCCTAACCCTAACCCTAACCCTAACCCTAACCCTAACCCTAACCCTAACCCTAACCCTAACCCTAACCCTAACCCTAACCCTAACCCTAACCCTAACCCTAACCCTAACCCTAACCCTAACCCTAACCCTAACCCTAACCCTAAC